>NW_027100761.1:0-18621 GCF_029633855.1 Hoplias malabaricus
ATGGGTGGACATTCTGTAATAGTGGGTGGTTGGTATGGAGGTGGACACAAATGCAAAGTACCACAGAATTTATTTAAAACAGAAAACCTGATCAAATCAAATGTATTTGTATAGTGCTTTTTACAACTGATGTTGTCACAAAGCAGCATCACAGAATTCATGTAAGTTTTGACATGAAATGTAAAAAATGTGAAAAATCCCCAGGTGAGCAAGAAAAGGGCGACAGTGGCACAGAGAATCTCCCTCAGAGCTGTGGAAGAAAGCTTGGGAGGAACCAAGGTTCACACGGGGAACTATCCTCCTCTGATCAGTCTACTGGTAATAATAGTTAGTCTGTGAGGGGCAGCTCCAAGGCCAGTGGTGGTGGCTGGAGCATGGGCAGCTGGTCTGAAGCGTGGAACAGGAGCTCAACAGTCATTCATCAGTGTCCAGACGGACAGGGGGGCAGTCGTTTACACAGAAAAAGGTAGAGGGATGGAGTTAGTTTTGATCTGTTTGGGTGAATTTAAAGCAGAAAATGTCTCTATTTTATGACCATTATTAATTACATTATACATGTTACCGTTAGGCCCAGTTATAAAAAGCCATGACATTAACTTTCACTGCTATGCAGACGACATGCAATTGTATATTCAGCCAAGCCCGATGACAAACACAGATTAAAGAAAGCAGAGGTGCAAAGGCTGGCTTCAGGGCTATGCCACCTCCAGCCACCAGGGGAGGCAGCAGGTGATCTCTGGACCCAATCAGACTTGATGGTAAACACCTGAGGACAGCCCTTATAGGCAAAGCGACACAGAAACACATTGCTAGATCTTTGTCTCTTTCTGAGTCACAAGAAACAGTAAGTAATTTTGTTAGAGGGTTGAGAGTTCCTACACTCCCACTCATCCTTACACTTCTCAAGCCATTTATGTCTTTACAGTTGTTGTATTAAAAAAAAATTAGTTCTAATTTTCCCTTTCTCTTTGGAAAGCCAGTTTTCCCCTGGTGTCCTTTGTTCTTTTCCCGCCAAAACCCAAGGGCTGGTTTCTATAATCACCTGTCTGTTTCCCACCCATTTTCAGGATTTTACTTAAGGCACTGTATCACCAGTTCTCTCCACTGCAGCCTTAGCGCAGTGGCAAAGAACTGACCTAGTAACACAGCAGCCCTGGTTCTTGCTCTTGGGTCCTGTTAAATTACATTTAATTAAAGTGACCCATTACAAGAGGACTGTTTAAAAGATGTGAAAGGCTGGATGTTGCATAAGTTTCTCCTTCTTAACAGTAATAACAGAATTTCTGGTTCTGGGTCCAAAAGTGGCAAGAAATAAATGATCAGATTTAATATTAAATCTCGCTGACTTTCCAGTTAAACCCGGTTCAGCCGCAAAAAAAACTTGGTGTCATAATTGACCCGGATTTATCATTTGATCAACACATAGGCAGTAATCACTAGGACAGCTTTTTTACATCTTCACAACATCACCAGGATAAGAAATGCCTCATCCCTGCAGGACACAGACACATTAGTACATGCCTTTATTACTTGCTGCAGCCAGGGTCCTCACTAAAACTATAAAATTTGAACATATCAGTCCAGTTATATCATCACTTCATTGGCTGCCTGTGAAATTCTGCATCGATTATAAAATTCTGTTATTAACGTATAAAGCCCTACATGGGCTCGCTCCTGAATTCCTTCAAGATACTATTTCCTAGTTTATGAGCCTCCACATTTACTCAGATCACAGAGTACTGGATTTTTAATAGTTCCCAGAATTCAGAAAACCTCAGCTGGGGGAAGAGCTTTTTCTTATAAAGCCCCCCAAATCTGGAATGATCTTCTAAAACCAACCCCAAGTTGATGATGTTTTTCCATACATTTTCAAATGCAAGGCAAGATGGAAATTGTCCTGTCACTGTTTGGTCTCTATTTTTAAAAAGAAAAAAAAAATTCCTGTGTTCTGCACCAACCATATAATGTGTATCTTTCTGTGCAACAATGGTGGAATTGGTGAACCTCTTACCATATTGGCTTCAGAGAGACACTGACACTCTGAGAAGCTCTTTTTATACCCAATCATGTTGTCAATTGACCTAATTAGTGTTAATTGGTCTTCCAGCTGTTCGTTATATGCTCAATTTCCTTTTTCCAGCCACTTATTGCTACTTGTCCCAACTTTTCTGGAATTTTTTGGTTTGTATAAAATAAAGTCTTAGGTGGGAGTTATTTTAATTAGTAAGCTGGGAATTTTAGGGGAATAACTGTAGTAAAGTGTAGGGTTATTTATGTCAGTATGATTTGTGTTTTTGTTATTAGATTCAGGGATTTTGCAGAAGGAGGCATATAGTATGTGGGGAAGCAAACCAGCCCCAGTGAAAACTTTGTAGGTTCACCTTTGAGTGGTTGAAGGTTATGGAGGTGTGTGAGAGCATGTGTGAGAGCCTAACTCTGTAAGGGAGAAGCAATGGGATTAATATAGGCTAACCTTGTCTTTTTCATTCCTTTGCTGTAGGTTACCTTGCCTGTTTTGTTTTGCTTAACATTTGTTGAAATAGTCTAGACGGGAGATTACGGTGTTAGCGGTGTTGCATGTTGAGTTAGGTATGGCCTAATCTTCCTTATGTTGAATAGTGAGAAGAGGCACAATCAAGCTACAGCAGTAATGTGATCTGTGAAGGTCAGCTGGTCATCAACCATGACACTCAGGTTTCTTACAACCTTGATGGGAGCCACTGATAGGGACTCTAGCTTGATGCTGATGTTGTGGAGAATAGCTTGCTTGACTGGGAGGGCCAGCAGTTCAGTTTTGGATAAATTCAATTGAAGGTGATGTTCCTTCATCCATGTAGATATGTCAGAGAGACAGTCAGAGATTCGAGTTGCCACTGAAGTGTCACCTGGAGGAAAGGATAAATAGAGCTGTGTGTCATCTGCATAGCAGTGATAGGAGAAGCCGTGTGAATGTATGATTGGGCCTAGAGAGGTGGTGTACAAAGCAAAGAGGAGGGGAACCAGCACTGAGCCTTGGGGCACACCTGTGGTGAGGTGGTGTCATGCTGATGTTTGTCCAAGCCATGACACATGCTTAGCATGAGAGGCCTGCTCTGATAGGGACCATGGCCAAGAAACCAGACACTAAGGTCTCAGGAGTAATCAAAGCATTACCTCCCAGAGCCCAGAGAACTGAAAACCCTGCCCCAGCCACCTGTTGCCAGGTGACTGAACCAAAACCTGGGAAGGTAGGTCCCGTGCAATACGTCACCTCCCAGACAGTTTTGGCTGGAGCTCCAATGCAGCGGATAGCTTCCTTACAGATTCCAGGGCATCCCCTTTGGAATACTTTCAGGAAGATACCAAGCTTCTACTACATTGGAACTCCAATGGATTGTGAACTGATGGTGGACAACAGGTAAATATCTGAAATCAGAGCACTCAACAAAATTGTCAGGCTTCTACCACCAGCACCAGCACCAGCCCCAGCCCTCCCCCACTCATTAAAATGACCCTCAGGTTCCATACATTACGTCATCTCCCTGTCTTGAATGGAGCTTTGATGCTGCTGATTGCTCCTTAGTCTAGTGTTTGTAGTTTTTGAGGTCTGGTGGTCTGGGAGATGAATATATTATTTTGAGCACTGTGGTCCAACTGGACGTGGATATGCACATTACTTCCCAGCATCCATGTGTTTTATTTCATACACTGTCCTCAAGATTCCTTGTACTGTTAATCACCTATCTGCATTTGGGCTCTTTAAAGACAGCTTTGATTTGATCTGTCTGTTCTAAATCAAGGGAACAGTGACAGGGTTGTGTGTAGTGTGTTAGTGTTGGTAGGTGGATTGGCGACTCAAAAGTGTCCGTAGGTGTGTGTGAGTGAATGTGTGTGTGTGTGTGTCTGTGTTGCCCTGTGAAGGACTGGTGCCCCCTCCAGGGTGTATTCCCGCCTTGCGCCCAATGATTCCAGGTAGGCCCTGGACCCACCGCGACCCTGAATTGGATAAGTGGTTACAGATAATGAATGAATGAATGAATGAATGAATGTTTGGTCGTGTTTTATTTTTGAACAGTGCTATATGCTACAGATCTCCTAGGGACCAGCTCCCTCCTCTCATAATGCCTCAAACAAAGTTCCAGAGCTCCCATAACCAACTCTCTCCTCTGTGGACTCTCCTCTCACTGCCCCATGCACTCTGTTGCATTGTCATAAAACGCCCACTAGGCGGCGGCATAGCTACTGGACATATGAACCTTTCTCCATGTTTAAGACTCCGTTTGCTGGAATATTTTGAATACAAGGAAGTTTAAGTTTTCAGTTTAAGTCCCACTAGAACACAATAAATTATTTTCTTGAATTATTTAACTATATTTCTGTTGTTCATTTCTGTGTTTAACAGATGTAAATTCTACAATCATATTCAATAATGGTCTTTTTCAAATGTCAAATTAAATATTTTTGAACATTATTTTGTATGCACGTAGACAAGACATACATTCTCAGATGAAATGCAGGCTTCAATGTAAAAAATACAGATGCTAATTTGGTGGGAGTCATAAGGCGGTGGGGTGTTTCTTTTGATGTGGAAAGTTTCTTTGTAGTTTTTCTGACGCTATGCTTTCTATCCGTTTTCCAACGAAGCGAAGCAATTTGAGCTAAACGCTTCGGATTTCCACAAGACGTTTTTGCGTTGCTTTGCTGCGTTACACGATTGCCTGGATACGTTCAGCTCCTTGAAAATTGATTGGCTGCGCGGCTCCCTCACTGTTAACACGCATTCACAACGATTTATTTTTTCATACGGCGCGTTTCAAACCGCGTTCTGTCGAACTATGCAGTATTTCAAAGTAGCACACAATCGTTAGTGTTACATTTAGTAGTGTAGAACTCCGAGCGTGGACTACTGAGGGATTTACGACAGACCCTCTTCTCGTCTCCAGTCCTGAGTGAACTATATTTTAGTTGTAGCTTCACCACTGGTTCAGCTTAACAAATCAATCTAAAGAAAGCTTTTCCGTTCAGCTTACGTTGCGGATAAAGTCGTAGAAGAATGGACCGCGTCACTCCGGTCAATTTTGTCCAGCACAAACCGAAGATGGCAACAGACTACACGCCTTACATGGAAATGAAGGTGACTGTAACGAATTTGTGTTTTGATGCTTATGTATTTTTAATATGGAAAGCTGAAATGTCCAGATCTCTCTCTTTTGAAATAAGAGTCTGACGTATCGCGTGTAAACGATGTTAAAATTCCAGAATGTGTCTTCACTCTGTCCAAATATGGAGAAAGTTTAGCTCCATGCTGCAGTACTCCTTATTTCTTCAGCATCAATGGACCCTGAAGAGAAGGAGTACTGCAGCATGGACTGAAAGGGAACTAGTTAGGGCAACCAATCAGAACCCAAATGATTTACATATGAGATCTTAAAGTGCCCCTCTGGTAATCGATTAAACCCTTAAGACTTTTCTGCTTTCAGAATAAGGTATTTAGATGGTATTTCCAGTAAAAAAAAGTCCCACTTGAACTCTACATTGTCGCCTTCTTTCATTCCTGCAGCCCAGAAGTGCTGCCCTGCAAGGGACAAGACAAGAGCGGTAACAGTATCCAGGACTGGGGACAACATAGTAGCGGTACAGGATCCTGGACTGAGGACAAGATACGAGTGGAAACAGGAGCCTGGACAGGGGACAAGACAGGAGCAGAAACAGGAGCCTGGACTGGAGCAGAAGCAGGAGTCTGGACTGGGGACAAGACAGGAGCGGTAACAGTATCCAGGACTGGGGACAACATAGTAGCGGTAACAGGATCCTGGACTGAGGACAAGACAGGAGCAGAAACAGGAGCCTGGACTGGAGCGGTAACAGGATCCTGGACTGAGGACAAGATACGAGTGGAAACAGGAGCCTGGACTGGGGACAAGACAGGAGTGGAAACAGGAGCCTGGACTGGGGACAAGACAGGAGTGGAAACAGGAGCCTGGACTGGGGACAAGACAGGGGCGGAAACAGGATCCTGGACTGGGGACAGGAGAAGAAGAGGCACTATGGGCAGAGCTGCTTGTGGATGTGGCACTGTGGAGCTCTGCATCCTCTGGAGCAGCCTGGGGCTCTGGATCCTCAGTAGCAGCCTTGGAGAATTTTTTCCAAAAAGCTTAGTAAAACATTCTACAGTTATTCCAGGGCTCTCTCACAGCAAGATTTCAGCTCATCGTAATGCTTCTCTCCTAAGAAGTGATCCTATGAACATAACTGATAAAATCTGGTGGGGAAGGAAAATTCAAATATTTAAAAAAAAGTTTGCATTGTAATCTTCACAGGTTTTAACTCACTCCCATCAAATCCATTAGGAACTCCCATGAGAAACTGCAAAACAGCAGGTTGATCACCCACAGTTAAAGCAAATATCTTCTCTGCAAACATAAATGCCTTCTCTAAAGAACATTGTGTCTGAGGTATCCTTTTGATGGGTGGACATTCTGTAATAGTGGGTGGTTGGTATGGAGGTGGACACAAATGCAAAGTACCACAGAATTTATTTAAAACAGAAAACCTGATCAAATCAAATGTATTTGTATAGTGCTTTTTACAACTGATGTTGTCACAAAGCAGCATCACAGAATTCATGTAAGTTTTGACATGAAATGTAAAAAATGTGAAAAATCCCCAGGTGAGCAAGCAAAGGGCGACAGTGGCACAGAGAATCTCCCTCAGAGCTGTGGAAGAAAGCTTGGGAGGAACCAAGGTTCACACGGGGAACTATCCTCCTCTGATCAGTCTACTGGTAATAATAGTTAGTCTGTGAGGGGCAGCTCCAAGGCCAGTGGTGGTGGCTGGAGCATGGGCAGCTGGTCTGAAGCGTGGAACAGGAGCTCAACAGTCATTCATCAGTGTCCAGACGGACAGGGGGGCAGTCGTTTACACAGAAAAAGGTAGAGGGATGGAGTTAGTTTTGATCTGTTTGGGTGAATTTAAAGCAGAAAATGTCTCTATTTTATGACCATTATTAATTACATTATACATGTTACCGTTAGGCCCAGTTATAAAAAGCCATGACATTAACTTTCACTGCTATGCAGACGACATGCAATTGTATATTCAGCCAAGCCCGATGACAAACACAGATTAAAGAAAGCAGAGGTGCAAAGGCTGGCTTCAGGGCTATGCCACCTCCAGCCACCAGGGGAGGCAGCAGGTGATCTCTGGACCCAATCAGACTTGATGGTAAACACCTGAGGACAGCCCTTATAGGCAAAGCGACACAGAAACACATTGCTAGATCTTTGTCTCTTTCTGAGTCACAAGAAACAGTAAGTAATTTTGTTAGAGGGTTGAGAGTTCCTACACTCCCACTCATCCTTACACTTCTCAAGCCATTTATGTCTTTACAGTTGTTGTATTAAAAAAAAATTAGTTCTAATTTTCCCTTTCTCTTTGGAAAGCCAGTTTTCCCCTGGTGTCCTTTGTTCTTTTCCCGCCAAAACCCAAGGGCTGGTTTCTATAATCACCTGTCTGTTTCCCACCCATTTTCAGGATTTTACTTAAGGCACTGTATCACCAGTTCTCTCCACTGCAGCCTTAGCGCAGTGGCAAAGAACTGACCTAGTAACACAGCAGCCCTGGTTCTTGCTCTTGGGTCCTGTTAAATTACATTTAATTAAAGTGACCCATTACAAGAGGACTGTTTAAAAGATGTGAAAGGCTGGATGTTGCATAAGTTTCTCCTTCTTAACAGTAATAACAGAATTTCTGGTTCTGGGTCCAAAAGTGGCAAGAAATAAATGATCAGATTTAATATTAAATCTCGCTGACTTTCCAGTTAAACCCGGTTCAGCCGCAAAAAAAACTTGGTGTCATAATTGACCCGGATTTATCATTTGATCAACACATAGGCAGTAATCACTAGGACAGCTTTTTTACATCTTCACAACATCACCAGGATAAGAAATGCCTCATCCCTGCAGGACACAGACACATTAGTACATGCCTTTATTACTTGCTGCAGCCAGGGTCCTCACTAAAACTATAAAATTTGAACATATCAGTCCAGTTATATCATCACTTCATTGGCTGCCTGTGAAATTCTGCATCGATTATAAAATTCTGTTATTAACGTATAAAGCCCTACATGGGCTCGCTCCTGAATTCCTTCAAGATACTATTTCCTAGTTTATGAGCCTCCACATTTACTCAGATCACAGAGTACTGGATTTTTAATAGTTCCCAGAATTCAGAAAACCTCAGCTGGGGGAAGAGCTTTTTCTTATAAAGCCCCCCAAATCTGGAATGATCTTCTAAAACCAACCCCAAGTTGATGATGTTTTTCCATACATTTTCAAATGCAAGGCAAGATGGAAATTGTCCTGTCACTGTTTGGTCTCTATTTTTAAAAAGAAAAAAAAAATTCCTGTGTTCTGCACCAACCATATAATGTGTATCTTTCTGTGCAACAATGGTGGAATTGGTGAACCTCTTACCATATTGGCTTCAGAGAGACACTGACACTCTGAGAAGCTCTTTTTATACCCAATCATGTTGTCAATTGACCTAATTAGTGTTAATTGGTCTTCCAGCTGTTCGTTATATGCTCAATTTCCTTTTTCCAGCCACTTATTGCTACTTGTCCCAACTTTTCTGGAATTTTTTGGTTTGTATAAAATAAAGTCTTAGGTGGGAGTTATTTTAATTAGTAAGCTGGGAATTTTAGGGGAATAACTGTAGTAAAGTGTAGGGTTATTTATGTCAGTATGATTTGTGTTTTTGTTATTAGATTCAGGGATTTTGCAGAAGGAGGCATATAGTATGTGGGGAAGCAAACCAGCCCCAGTGAAAACTTTGTAGGTTCACCTTTGAGTGGTTGAAGGTTATGGAGGTGTGTGAGAGCATGTGTGAGAGCCTAACTCTGTAAGGGAGAAGCAATGGGATTAATATAGGCTAACCTTGTCTTTTTCATTCCTTTGCTGTAGGTTACCTTGCCTGTTTTGTTTTGCTTAACATTTGTTGAAATAGTCTAGACGGGAGATTACGGTGTTAGCGGTGTTGCATGTTGAGTTAGGTATGGCCTAATCTTCCTTATGTTGAATAGTGAGAAGAGGCACAATCAAGCTACAGCAGTAATGTGATCTGTGAAGGTCAGCTGGTCATCAACCATGACACTCAGGTTTCTTACAACCTTGATGGGAGCCACTGATAGGGACTCTAGCTTGATGCTGATGTTGTGGAGAATAGCTTGCTTGACTGGGAGGGCCAGCAGTTCAGTTTTGGATAAATTCAATTGAAGGTGATGTTCCTTCATCCATGTAGATATGTCAGAGAGACAGTCAGAGATTCGAGTTGCCACTGAAGTGTCACCTGGAGGAAAGGATAAATAGAGCTGTGTGTCATCTGCATAGCAGTGATAGGAGAAGCCGTGTGAATGTATGATTGGGCCTAGAGAGGTGGTGTACAAAGCAAAGAGGAGGGGAACCAGCACTGAGCCTTGGGGCACACCTGTGGTGAGGTGGTGTCATGCTGATGTTTGTCCAAGCCATGACACATGCTTAGCATGAGAGGCCTGCTCTGATAGGGACCATGGCCAAGAAACCAGACACTAAGGTCTCAGGAGTAATCAAAGCATTACCTCCCAGAGCCCAGAGAACTGAAAACCCTGCCCCAGCCACCTGTTGCCAGGTGACTGAACCAAAACCTGGGAAGGTAGGTCCCGTGCAATACGTCACCTCCCAGACAGTTTTGGCTGGAGCTCCAATGCAGCGGATAGCTTCCTTACAGATTCCAGGGCATCCCCTTTGGAATACTTTCAGGAAGATACCAAGCTTCTACTACATTGGAACTCCAATGGATTGTGAACTGATGGTGGACAACAGGTAAATATCTGAAATCAGAGCACTCAACAAAATTGTCAGGCTTCTACCACCAGCACCAGCACCAGCCCCAGCCCTCCCCCACTCATTAAAATGACCCTCAGGTTCCATACATTACGTCATCTCCCTGTCTTGAATGGAGCTTTGATGCTGCTGATTGCTCCTTAGTCTAGTGTTTGTAGTTTTTGAGGTCTGGTGGTCTGGGAGATGAATATATTATTTTGAGCACTGTGGTCCAACTGGACGTGGATATGCACATTACTTCCCAGCATCCATGTGTTTTATTTCATACACTGTCCTCAAGATTCCTTGTACTGTTAATCACCTATCTGCATTTGGGCTCTTTAAAGACAGCTTTGATTTGATCTGTCTGTTCTAAATCAAGGGAACAGTGACAGGGTTGTGTGTAGTGTGTTAGTGTTGGTAGGTGGATTGGCGACTCAAAAGTGTCCGTAGGTGTGTGTGAGTGAATGTGTGTGTGTGTGTGTCTGTGTTGCCCTGTGAAGGACTGGTGCCCCCTCCAGGGTGTATTCCCGCCTTGCGCCCAATGATTCCAGGTAGGCCCTGGACCCACCGCGACCCTGAATTGGATAAGTGGTTACAGATAATGAATGAATGAATGAATGAATGAATGTTTGGTCGTGTTTTATTTTTGAACAGTGCTATATGCTACAGATCTCCTAGGGACCAGCTCCCTCCTCTCATAATGCCTCAAACAAAGTTCCAGAGCTCCCATAACCAACTCTCTCCTCTGTGGACTCTCCTCTCACTGCCCCATGCACTCTGTTGCATTGTCATAAAACGCCCACTAGGCGGCGGCATAGCTACTGGACATATGAACCTTTCTCCATGTTTAAGACTCCGTTTGCTGGAATATTTTGAATACAAGGAAGTTTAAGTTTTCAGTTTAAGTCCCACTAGAACACAATAAATTATTTTCTTGAATTATTTAACTATATTTCTGTTGTTCATTTCTGTGTTTAACAGATGTAAATTCTACAATCATATTCAATAATGGTCTTTTTCAAATGTCAAATTAAATATTTTTGAACATTATTTTGTATGCACGTAGACAAGACATACATTCTCAGATGAAATGCAGGCTTCAATGTAAAAAATACAGATGCTAATTTGGTGGGAGTCATAAGGCGGTGGGGTGTTTCTTTTGATGTGGAAAGTTTCTTTGTAGTTTTTCTGACGCTATGCTTTCTATCCGTTTTCCAACGAAGCGAAGCAATTTGAGCTAAACGCTTCGGATTTCCACAAGACGTTTTTGCGTTGCTTTGCTGCGTTACACGATTGCCTGGATACGTTCAGCTCCTTGAAAATTGATTGGCTGCGCGGCTCCCTCACTGTTAACACGCATTCACAACGATTTATTTTTTCATACGGCGCGTTTCAAACCGCGTTCTGTCGAACTATGCAGTATTTCAAAGTAGCACACAATCGTTAGTGTTACATTTAGTAGTGTAGAACTCCGAGCGTGGACTACTGAGGGATTTACGACAGACCCTCTTCTCGTCTCCAGTCCTGAGTGAACTATATTTTAGTTGTAGCTTCACCACTGGTTCAGCTTAACAAATCAATCTAAAGAAAGCTTTTCCGTTCAGCTTACGTTGCGGATAAAGTCGTAGAAGAATGGACCGCGTCACTCCGGTCAATTTTGTCCAGCACAAACCGAAGATGGCAACAGACTACACGCCTTACATGGAAATGAAGGTGACTGTAACGAATTTGTGTTTTGATGCTTATGTATTTTTAATATGGAAAGCTGAAATGTCCAGATCTCTCTCTTTTGAAATAAGAGTCTGACGTATCGCGTGTAAACGATGTTAAAATTCCAGAATGTGTCTTCACTCTGTCCAAATATGGAGAAAGTTTAGCTCCATGCTGCAGTACTCCTTATTTCTTCAGCATCAATGGACCCTGAAGAGAAGGAGTACTGCAGCATGGACTGAAAGGGAACTAGTTAGGGCAACCAATCAGAACCCAAATGATTTACATATGAGATCTTAAAGTGCCCCTCTGGTAATCGATTAAACCCTTAAGACTTTTCTGCTTTCAGAATAAGGTATTTAGATGGTATTTCCAGTAAAAAAAAGTCCCACTTGAACTCTACATTGTCGCCTTCTTTCATTCCTGCAGCCCAGAAGTGCTGCCCTGCAAGGGACAAGACAAGAGCGGTAACAGTATCCAGGACTGGGGACAACATAGTAGCGGTACAGGATCCTGGACTGAGGACAAGATACGAGTGGAAACAGGAGCCTGGACAGGGGACAAGACAGGAGCAGAAACAGGAGCCTGGACTGGAGCAGAAGCAGGAGTCTGGACTGGGGACAAGACAGGAGCGGTAACAGTATCCAGGACTGGGGACAACATAGTAGCGGTAACAGGATCCTGGACTGAGGACAAGACAGGAGCAGAAACAGGAGCCTGGACTGGAGCGGTAACAGGATCCTGGACTGAGGACAAGATACGAGTGGAAACAGGAGCCTGGACTGGGGACAAGACAGGAGTGGAAACAGGAGCCTGGACTGGGGACAAGACAGGAGTGGAAACAGGAGCCTGGACTGGGGACAAGACAGGGGCGGAAACAGGATCCTGGACTGGGGACAGGAGAAGAAGAGGCACTATGGGCAGAGCTGCTTGTGGATGTGGCACTGTGGAGCTCTGCATCCTCTGGAGCAGCCTGGGGCTCTGGATCCTCAGTAGCAGCCTTGGAGAATTTTTTCCAAAAAGCTTAGTAAAACATTCTACAGTTATTCCAGGGCTCTCTCACAGCAAGATTTCAGCTCATCGTAATGCTTCTCTCCTAAGAAGTGATCCTATGAACATAACTGATAAAATCTGGTGGGGAAGGAAAATTCAAATATTTAAAAAAAAGTTTGCATTGTAATCTTCACAGGTTTTAACTCACTCCCATCAAATCCATTAGGAACTCCCATGAGAAACTGCAAAACAGCAGGTTGATCACCCACAGTTAAAGCAAATATCTTCTCTGCAAACATAAATGCCTTCTCTAAAGAACATTGTGTCTGAGGTATCCTTTTGATGGGTGGACATTCTGTAATAGTGGGTGGTTGGTATGGAGGTGGACACAAATGCAAAGTACCACAGAATTTATTTAAAACAGAAAACCTGATCAAATCAAATGTATTTGTATAGTGCTTTTTACAACTGATGTTGTCACAAAGCAGCATCACAGAATTCATGTAAGTTTTGACATGAAATGTAAAAAATGTGAAAAATCCCCAGGTGAGCAAGCAAAGGGCGACAGTGGCACAGAGAATCTCCCTCAGAGCTGTGGAAGAAAGCTTGGGAGGAACCAAGGTTCACACGGGGAACTATCCTCCTCTGATCAGTCTACTGGTAATAATAGTTAGTCTGTGAGGGGCAGCTCCAAGGCCAGTGGTGGTGGCTGGAGCATGGGCAGCTGGTCTGAAGCGTGGAACAGGAGCTCAACAGTCATTCATCAGTGTCCAGACGGACAGGGGGGCAGTCGTTTACACAGAAAAAGGTAGAGGGATGGAGTTAGTTTTGATCTGTTTGGGTGAATTTAAAGCAGAAAATGTCTCTATTTTATGACCATTATTAATTACATTATACATGTTACCGTTAGGCCCAGTTATAAAAAGCCATGACATTAACTTTCACTGCTATGCAGACGACATGCAATTGTATATTCAGCCAAGCCCGATGACAAACACAGATTAAAGAAAGCAGAGGTGCAAAGGCTGGCTTCAGGGCTATGCCACCTCCAGCCACCAGGGGAGGCAGCAGGTGATCTCTGGACCCAATCAGACTTGATGGTAAACACCTGAGGACAGCCCTTATAGGCAAAGCGACACAGAAACACATTGCTAGATCTTTGTCTCTTTCTGAGTCACAAGAAACAGTAAGTAATTTTGTTAGAGGGTTGAGAGTTCCTACACTCCCACTCATCCTTACACTTCTCAAGCCATTTATGTCTTTACAGTTGTTGTATTAAAAAAAAATTAGTTCTAATTTTCCCTTTCTCTTTGGAAAGCCAGTTTTCCCCTGGTGTCCTTTGTTCTTTTCCCGCCAAAACCCAAGGGCTGGTTTCTATAATCACCTGTCTGTTTCCCACCCATTTTCAGGATTTTACTTAAGGCACTGTATCACCAGTTCTCTCCACTGCAGCCTTAGCGCAGTGGCAAAGAACTGACCTAGTAACACAGCAGCCCTGGTTCTTGCTCTTGGGTCCTGTTAAATTACATTTAATTAAAGTGACCCATTACAAGAGGACTGTTTAAAAGATGTGAAAGGCTGGATGTTGCATAAGTTTCTCCTTCTTAACAGTAATAACAGAATTTCTGGTTCTGGGTCCAAAAGTGGCAAGAAATAAATGATCAGATTTAATATTAAATCTCGCTGACTTTCCAGTTAAACCCGGTTCAGCCGCAAAAAAAACTTGGTGTCATAATTGACCCGGATTTATCATTTGATCAACACATAGGCAGTAATCACTAGGACAGCTTTTTTACATCTTCACAACATCACCAGGATAAGAAATGCCTCATCCCTGCAGGACACAGACACATTAGTACATGCCTTTATTACTTGCTGCAGCCAGGGTCCTCACTAAAACTATAAAATTTGAACATATCAGTCCAGTTATATCATCACTTCATTGGCTGCCTGTGAAATTCTGCATCGATTATAAAATTCTGTTATTAACGTATAAAGCCCTACATGGGCTCGCTCCTGAATTCCTTCAAGATACTATTTCCTAGTTTATGAGCCTCCACATTTACTCAGATCACAGAGTACTGGATTTTTAATAGTTCCCAGAATTCAGAAAACCTCAGCTGGGGGAAGAGCTTTTTCTTATAAAGCCCCCCAAATCTGGAATGATCTTCTAAAACCAACCCCAAGTTGATGATGTTTTTCCATACATTTTCAAATGCAAGGCAAGATGGAAATTGTCCTGTCACTGTTTGGTCTCTATTTTTAAAAAGAAAAAAAAAATTCCTGTGTTCTGCACCAACCATATAATGTGTATCTTTCTGTGCAACAATGGTGGAATTGGTGAACCTCTTACCATATTGGCTTCAGAGAGACACTGACACTCTGAGAAGCTCTTTTTATACCCAATCATGTTGTCAATTGACCTAATTAGTGTTAATTGGTCTTCCAGCTGTTCGTTATATGCTCAATTTCCTTTTTCCAGCCACTTATTGCTACTTGTCCCAACTTTTCTGGAATTTTTTGGTTTGTATAAAATAAAGTCTTAGGTGGGAGTTATTTTAATTAGTAAGCTGGGAATTTTAGGGGAATAACTGTAGTAAAGTGTAGGGTTATTTATGTCAGTATGATTTGTGTTTTTGTTATTAGATTCAGGGATTTTGCAGAAGGAGGCATATAGTATGTGGGGAAGCAAACCAGCCCCAGTGAAAACTTTGTAGGTTCACCTTTGAGTGGTTGAAGGTTATGGAGGTGTGTGAGAGCATGTGTGAGAGCCTAACTCTGTAAGGGAGAAGCAATGGGATTAATATAGGCTAACCTTGTCTTTTTCATTCCTTTGCTGTAGGTTACCTTGCCTGTTTTGTTTTGCTTAACATTTGTTGAAATAGTCTAGACGGGAGATTACGGTGTTAGCGGTGTTGCATGTTGAGTTAGGTATGGCCTAATCTTCCTTATGTTGAATAGTGAGAAGAGGCACAATCAAGCTACAGCAGTAATGTGATCTGTGAAGGTCAGCTGGTCATCAACCATGACACTCAGGTTTCTTACAACCTTGATGGGAGCCACTGATAGGGACTCTAGCTTGATGCTGATGTTGTGGAGAATAGCTTGCTTGACTGGGAGGGCCAGCAGTTCAGTTTTGGATAAATTCAATTGAAGGTGATGTTCCTTCATCCATGTAGATATGTCAGAGAGACAGTCAGAGATTCGAGTTGCCACTGAAGTGTCACCTGGAGGAAAGGATAAATAGAGCTGTGTGTCATCTGCATAGCAGTGATAGGAGAAGCCGTGTAAATGTATGATTGGGCCTAGAGAGGTGGTGTACAAAGCAAAGAGGAGGGGAACCAGCACTGAGCCTTGGGGCACACCTGTGGTGAGGTGGTGTCATGCTGATGTTTGTCCAAGCCATGACACATGCTTAGCATGAGAGGCCTGCTCTGATAGGGACCATGGCCAAGAAACCAGACACTAAGGTCTCAGGAGTAATCAAAGCATTACCTCCCAGAGCCCAGAGAACTGAAAACCCTGCCCCAGCCACCTGTTGCCAGGTGACTGAACCAAAACCTGGGAAGGTAGGTCCCGTGCAATACGTCACCTCCCAGACAGTTTTGGCTGGAGCTCCAATGCAGCGGATAGCTTCCTTACAGATTCCAGGGCATCCCCTTTGGAATACTTTCAGGAAGATACCAAGCTTCTACTACATTGGAACTCCAATGGATTGTGAACTGATGGTGGACAACAGGTAAATATCTGAAATCAGAGCACTCAACAAAATTGTCAGGCTTCTACCACCAGCACCAGCACCAGCCCCAGCCCTCCCCCACTCATTAAAATGACCCTCAGGTTCCATACATTACGTCATCTCCCTGTCTTGAATGGAGCTTTGATGCTGCTGATTGCTCCTTAGTCTAGTGTTTGTAGTTTTTGAGGTCTGGTGGTCTGGGAGATGAATATATTATTTTGAGCACTGTGGTCCAACTGGACGTGGATATGCACATTACTTCCCAGCATCCATGTGTTTTATTTCATACACTGTCCTCAAGATTCCTTGTACTGTTAATCACCTATCTGCATTTGGGCTCTTTAAAGACAGCTTTGATTTGATCTGTCTGTTCTAAATCAAGGGAACAGTGACAGGGTTGTGTGTAGTGTGTTAGTGTTGGTAGGTGGATTGGCGACTCAAAAGTGTCCGTAGGTGTGTGTGAGTGAATGTGTGTGTGTCTGTGTTGCCCTGTGAAGGACTGGTGCCCCCTCCAGGGTGTATTCCCGCCTTGCGCCCAATGATTCCAGGTAGGCCCTGGACCCACCGCGACCCTGAATTGGATAAGTGGTTACAGATAATGAATGAATGAATGAATGAATGAATGTTTGGTCGTGTTTTATTTTTGAACAGTGCTATATGCTACAGACCTCCTAGGGACCAGCTCCCTCCTCTCATAATGCCTCAAACAAAGTTCCAGAGCTCCCATAACCAACTCTCTCCTCTGTGGACTCTCCTCTCACTGCCCCATGCACTCTGTTGCATTGTCATAAAACGCCCACTAGGCGGCGGCATAGCTACTGGACATATGAACCTTTCTCCATGTTTAAGACTCCGTTTGCTGGAATATTTTGAATACAAGGAAGTTTAAGTTTTCAGTTTAAGTCCCACTAGAACACAATAAATTATTTTCTTGAATTATTTAACTATATTTCTGTTGTTCATTTCTGTGTTTAACAGATGTAAATTCTACAATCATATTCAATAATGGTCTTTTTCAAATGTCAAATTAAATATTTTTGAACATTATTTTGTATGCACGTAGACAAGACATACATTCTCAGATGAAATGCAGGCTTCAATGTAAAAAATACAGATGCTAATTTGGTGGGAGTCATAAGGCGGTGGGGTGTTTCTTTTGATGTGGAAAGTTTCTTTGTAGTTTTTCTGACGCTATGCTTTCTGTCCGTTTTCCAACGAAGCGAAGCAATTTGAGCTAAACGCTTCGGATTTCCACAAGACGTTTTTGCGTTGCTTTGCTGCGTTACACGGTTGCCTGGATACGTTCAGCTCCTTGAAAATTGATTGGCTGCGCGGCTCCCTCACTGTTAACACGCATTCACAACGATTTATTTTTTCATACGGCGCGTTTCAAACCGCGTTCTGTCGAACTATGCAGTATTTCAAAGTAGCACACAATCGTTAGTGTTACATTTAGTAGTGTAGAACTCCGAGCGTGGACTACTGAGGGATTTACGACAGACCCTCTTCTCGTCTCCAGTCCTGAGTGAACTATATTTTAGTTGTAGCTTCACCACTGGTTCAGCTTAACAAATCAATCTAAAGAAAGCTTTTCCGTTCAGCTTACGTTGCGGATAAAGTCGTAGAAGAATGGACCGCGTCACTCCGGTCAATTTTGTCCAGCACAAACCGAAGATGGCAACAGACTACACGCCTTACATGGAAATGAAGGTGACTGTAACGAATTTGTGTTTTGATGCTTATGTATTTTTAATATGGAAAGCTGAAATGTCCAGATCTCTCTCTTTTGAAATAAGAGTCTGACGTATCGCGTGTAAACGATGTTAAAATTCCAGAATGTGTCTTCACTCTGTCCAAATATGGAGAAAGTTTAGCTCCATGCTGCAGTATTCCTTATTTTTTCAGCATCAATGGACCCTGAAGAGAAGGAGTACTGCAGCATGGACTGAAAGGGAACAAGTTAGGGCAACCAATCAGAACCCAAATGATTTACATATGAGATCTTAAAGTGCCCCTCTGGTAATCGATTAAACCCTTAAGACTTTTCTGCTTTCAGAATAAGGTATTTAGATGGTATTTCCAGTAAAAAAGTCTCACTTGAACTCTACATTGTCGCCTTCTTTCATTCCTGCAGCCCAGAAGTGCTGCCCTGCAAGTTGACTGGAGTGGTTCATAAGGTTTGTGATCTAAAAAACCCTGGCTGTCTGAATTTGTGTGTTATGTTCATATCTCATGTCTTTTCTCCCTAGTCAAATGTGGACGACACAAATCTTCTCAATAAAAACACTACAAAACCAAAGCAGAGTAAAGGTAAACTACAGCACAAAAGCTATT